>NC_057803.1:287965219-287973879 GCF_018294505.1 Triticum aestivum | reverse complement strand
GTCAACGCCGCCTCGCCGCCGACGCGTTCCGGCCGCCGCGTTCGCCCTCGCCGCGCTCCCCACCGGCCGGCCACTCCGTCCCGCCACCACTCCGGCTCCCCGCCGGCCGGATCCGGCGAGATCCGGCCCGGGAGCACCTCGCCGCCTTCATCCCCAACTCCGGCGGCCCACCTTCGAAACCGGCCAACCTCGTAAAGCGTGCCGCGATCCAGATCTGGCAGCTACAGTAAACCCTAACCGCGAGGTGGAATTTTCTTCTAAGTCCTCAAATTCTCAGATACATATGCCCTTGTTCATCGCGCTATAACTTTGCATCCGTAGCTCCGTTTTGGGCATATATCATATCAAAATGTTCGTCTCAGAGAGAATATCATTTCATCTCATTGCATCATTTTCATTTGAGTTCATCTAGATGCCCGAAATTCTGTTAGAAGAGTGCTATTTGAGATATTTGTCAGATTTGCTGCTCCAATTAGATATTTGTCATTTTTGCCATGATTGTTGTGTGCATGATATGCCCCTGATCTCTACATATGTTTTGTTAAGGGTCTTGCCATCTTTCCAGAGGTGCAACCCATGTATTTTTGTGATGTGTGTGGTGACTAGCACAAGCTTGCAAAGTGAGGCATTTGCTAATGCTGATTTCAGGGACTTAGCATTTCCACTAAGTCCTTGAGCTGTTTATCTCATATGGCCATATGTTCATGTTGTTTCCTAGTGATCCGTGCCTCTTTTGAGGATGATCAGTAAGGATGTTTTGTTAATCTTGTAGTGCTCTATACATCCATGTCTTTGTTTGCAATTATGGAGCATCCTAGCTTGAGTCAATCGAGCTCTACTTTTGTCATTTCGTGAATCTGGGCAGATTGTCTACTTGTTAGCGATTTTGCCGATGATGTTGTAGTTGATCCGTGCATGCTATGCTATTGTTCTTGCCATGTCTAGCTTGCATTTTGTGTATTCTTGATGGGTGTATGCTTATCTTGTCATGACATGCTCTGTAGTGAGTGCATCGAGCTCGTAAACATACCTACTTGATATCTGTTTCAGCACGCTCCAGTTTTCACAAGTCTGAGAACTGATTATGTTTTTGCCATGTTCACATGCTTGCAATTGTATTTTTTGATCCCTTTTGGCTCAAGGTCACTAAGGGACTTTTGTTAAGCTCTTTGAGTAGCTCCATGCCATGCTTTACTTTGCCATGTTCAGGTCCTGTAGCATATAGTTTTCATGCTCCGAAGAGTGCTATCTGATCTGAAATTACAGACAAGTGTTAATTTCACTAAGTCTGAAATCTGTTTGTCAAATGCATTTTTGCCATGCTTTTTTGAACCTGTTAATGGATGAATTGGCCGTAGCTCAGTGCTAGACTTTTGTTAAGCTTCTTGAATGCATTCCTGCCATTTATTTTTTATGCCATGTTTGGGTGCTGTAGCATGTTCATCTTGTCGCATTTAGATGGCTACTTACTGTAAATCGCAGAACGTGGTCATATTTGAATTGCTTGCCATTTCCAAACCGTAACTCCGATTCCGGCGTTCTTTATATCGTTTTCAAGCGATTTCATCTCATTTTTCCAGTGGCACACTTGGATTTCCAAGTTGAGGCCAGGTTCATGCATCCCTTGTCAAATCTTGCGTATGCATCCCGCTTCGCATCCCGCATAGCATACCATCTTTGCATCATATTGTTTGAGTTTGCACGTGGTTGATTGTGTCCTTGTTGCTTGTTTGTCTTGTTTGGGTAGAGCCCGGAGACGAGTTCGCTAATGAGGAGCCCATTGAGTTTGCTTTCGAGGATCCAGTCAACTCTGACAACTTTGCAGGCAAGATGAACATACCCTCGAAATCACTACTATCTTTGCTTTGCTAGATGCTCCCTCTTTTGCTATGCCTATGCTACGATGCCTACCACTTGCTTATCATGCCTCCCAAATTTCCATGTTCAGCCTCTAACCCACCATGTCCTAGCAAACCGATGATTGGCTATGTTACCGCTTTGCTCAGCCCTTCTTATAGCGTTGCTAGTTGCAGGTGAAGATTGGAGACCGTTCCTTGTTGGAACATTATTTACTTGTTGGGATATCATTATATTATCTTGTTATCTTAATGCATCTATATACTTGGAAAAGGGTGGAAGGCTCGGCCTCTCGCCTAGTGTTTTGTTCCACTCTTGCCGCCCTAGTTTCCGTCATATCGGTGTTATGTTCCCGGATTTTTGCGTTCCTTACGCGGTTGGGTTATAATGGGAACCCCTTGATAGTTCGCCTTGATTAAAGCTTTTCCAGCAATGCCCAACCTTGGTTTTACCATTTGCCACCTAGCCTCTTTTTCCCTTGGGTTTCCGGAGCCCGAGGGTCATCTTATTTAACCCCCCCCCCCGGGATAGTGCTCCTCTGAGTGTTGGTCCAACCTAGAGCCCCTTGCAGCGCCACCTCGAGGAAACTCGAGGGATGGTTTTAGTTGTACGGATTGCTTATCCGATTGTGCCCTAAGAACGAGATATGTGCAGCTCCTATCGGGATTTGTCGGCACATTCAGGAGGTGTTGCTGGATTTGTTTTAACCTGTCGGAGTGTATTGAAGAACCGAGGTACCGAGTCTGATCGGAACGTCTCGGGAGGAGGTCTATTCCTTTGTTGACCGTGAGAGCTTGTCATGGGCTAAGTTGGGACTCCCCTGCAGGGATTTGAGACTTTCAAAAGCCGTGCCCGCGGTTATGGGCAGATGGGAATTTGTTAATGTACGGTTGTAGATAACTTGAACCTTAACTTAATTAAAATGAATCAACAGTGTGAGTTATGTTGATGGTCTCTTCTCGGCGGAGTCCGGGAAGTGAACACGGTGTTGGAGTAATGCTTGCCGCAGGATGCCCTCTAGTTTCTCGATCGCGCTTTGCCTCCTCTTCTCGATCTCTTTTGTGAACTGGTTAGCCACCATATTATCTAGTCGCTTGCTGCAGCTCCACATATTTACCTTGCCTTACCTATAAGTTTAAATAGTGTTGATCGTGAGGGTGCGAGATTGCTGAGTCCCTGTGGCTCACAGATTACTTCCAAACCAGATGCAGGGCATGATGATTCCGCTCCAGGTGACGCGCTTGAGCTCAAGTGGGAGTTCGACGAGGACTCTCAACGATACTACGTGTCTTTCCCTGATGATCAGTAGTGGTGCCCAGTTGGGGGTGATCGGGACCGTGTCGCATGTTGGGTTATCTTTTATTTTGGCGCCGTAGTCGGGCCATGAGTGTTAGAATGTTGTAATGCTATTTATGTACTTTGTGTGACGTGGTGAGTGTAAGCCAACTATGTATCTCCCCTTTATTATTTATATTACATGGGATGTTGTGATGATTGCCTAACTTGCGACATTGCTTTCAATGCGGTTATGTCTCTAAGTCATGCCTTGACACGTGGGAGCTATAGCCGCATCGAGGGCGTTACATCATCGTACCTCAAAGAGAACAAGAGCTAGCTGGATTTCCTCTCTGAGACCACCCCTGAACTGGTATATCATGCTCTTCTCGTCAGGGACGTCCTGCTTAGCAAATCGGGCAAGCTTCTGAAACAACTTGTTGTAGTCATAGACAGACATAGAGCCTTGCTTCAGGTTGCGGAATTCATCACGCTTGCTTTCAACCACGCTCTGAGGAATATGATGAGCTTTGAAGTCTTGACAGAATTCATCCCAGGTAATCACACGGCCTCCTCTGGAATCTTTGTACTGCTGGAACCATTCTGCAGCTTGGTCTTTGAGTTGGAAGGAAGCGAACTTGACAAAGTCCTCAGGCCTGACGTTACTGCACTCGAAATGCTTGCATAAGTCCACAAGCCAATCGTCAGCATCAGTTGCCTCAACACAATTGCTGAAGGTCTTTGGCTGGTTAGCAAGGAACTGGTTGAGTGTAGCAAAGTGATTCTGATTGTTGCCTTGGTTGCCTTGGTTGCCTTGGTTCTCTTGGTTACGCTCTTGAAGAATTTGCATGATCAACTGCGTGTTTGCATTGGTTGCAGCCATCACAGCTTGCCATGCCTCCGGAGGAGGAGGTGGTGGTGGCGGATCAGGATTCGGAGTCGTGCGTGTTGGAGGATCCATCCTGAAGAGGTTGACATCCATTAGCACCTTGACAGATAAAATATTGAAGCTGAATCCAACGGGTTGAAATTGCAACATATAGTCTTCCCACCCACCCAACCCTGGCTTTCAGAACAAGACTTCGTCTCAAGCTCCAAGATCGAGTGCTCCGTACCACCGTCTGCTTTCAGAGGTCACGTGCAACAAGTGCCAACAGAAGGGTCACTATGCCAACAAGTGTTTCAACCAGAGGCGTCTTCCTCCTCCTCCTCCTGTCAGATCGGCAAGTACAGCTATGGTCAAGCATAACACCAAGTCCGCGAAGGTCCACTTGCTGAATGCAGCTCAGGCAGAGGACTCGCCAGATGTGATTATGGGTAACCTTCCTGTTAATGACATTCCCGCAAGAGTTCTTTTTGACACTGGTGCATCTTTATCATTTTTATCGAAGCCTTTTGCATCCATGCATGATGTGCATACTATTGATTTGCCTAAGCTGATAGCGGTTTCTTCTCCGGGTTTGTTCATGAACACTAAAATGATGGCTCTGGATGTTACTATCACCTTGGGTGATTACAAGTTCTTTTCTTCTCCTATGGTTCTTGGTAACTCGGATATTGATCTTATTCTCGAGATGGATTGGCTTTCTAAGCACAAGGCACATCTTGATTATGCAGCCAGGCAGATTCAATTGACTCATTCGTCTGAGGATGTAATTGTCTTTGCCGCTCGGGATGATACCATCCGTCTGTTTTCTCTCAATGAGAAGGGTGAACTGGATGCTATCTCGCAAATTCCAGTCGTTTTCGAATATCAAGACGTCTTTCCAGAAGAGCTTCCAGGAATGCCTCCGCACCGGCCAGTTGAATTCGTCATCGATCCTGAGCCCGGTAAGGAACCAGTGTGCAAGCGTCCTTACAATCTCGGACCTGAAGAGTTGAAGGAGCTGAAGAAGCAACTCGATATTCAAGAGAGAATGGGTCTCATCCGGCCTAGTTCTTCTCCATGGGGTTGTGGTGTTCTTTTTGTGAAGAAGAAGGATGGAACGGACCGACTTTGTGTTGATTACCGTCCATTGAACAAGAAGACCATCAAGAACAAATACCCACTTCCCAACATCAACGAGCTGTTCAAACAACTCAAAGGTGCCCAAGTATTCTCCAAGCTTGATCTCTGTATGGGTTATCATCAGATTCGAATCCGTGAGCAAGATATTACCAAGACAGCTTTCAGGACAAGCTATGGTTCATATGAATACACTGTCATGTCTTTTGTCCTCGTCAACGCTCCTCCGACTTTCTCTCGCATGATGAACTTCATCTTCAACGCCTACACCAATGACTTTGTTCTGGTCTATCTCGACGACATTCTGGTTTTCTCGAAGAACAAGGAAGATCATGCCAAGCACTTGCGTTTGGTGCTTGATAAGCTGAGGGAACACCAGTTCTTCGCCAAGTTCTCCAAGTGCGAATTTTGGCTCGATGAGGTTCTTTATCTTGGTCATATCATCTCTGCCAAGGGCTTTGCGGTGAATCTTGAGAAGGTGTCTGCAATTGTGAATTGGGAACCTCCTCAGAATGTGAAGCAACTCCGTAGCTTCCTCGGTCTCGCAAGCTATTGTCGAAGATTCGTTGAAAACTTTTCTAAGATCGCGAAGCCTCTCCCAAATCTTCTCCAGAAGCACGTCAAGTATGTTTGGTCTCCGGAGTGTGACATTGCTTTCAAAACTTTGAAAGAGAAATTGATCACTGCTCCAGTTCTGACTCCGCCTGATGAATCCAAGCCGTACGAGGTCTTTTGTGATGCCTCTCTCCAAGGTCTTGGCGCAGTGTTGATGCAAGAGAAGAAAGTTGTTGCTTATACCTCTCGCCAATTGAAGCCCAATGAGAAGAACTACCCCACTCATGATCTCGAGTTGGCGGCAGTTGTGCATGCTCTTTTGACTTGGATACATCTCTTATTGGGAAGAAAAGTGGACATTTTCACTGATCACAAGAGTCTCAAGTACATCTTCACTCAGCCTAATCTCAACCTTAGGCAAACTCGATGGGTCGAAATGATTCAAGAGTATAATCCGAGTATCGAGTATACTCCAGGCAAGGCCAATGTGATTGCTGACGCATTGAGCAGAAAGGCTTATTGCAACAGTCTGATTCTCAAGCCTTATCAACCCGAGCTTTGTGAAGCTTTCCGCAAACTTAATCTGCAAGTTGTTCCTCAAGGTTTCCTCGCCAACCTTTAAGTCTCTCCTACCTTGGAATACCAGATTCGCCAAGCTCAACTTCTTGATGCTATGGTGAAAAAGGTGAAGATTGGGATTGCCAAGAGTCAACCCAAGTACAAGTGCTACCGCCTTGATGACAACGACACTCTCTTCTTCGAGGATCGTATTATTGTTCCCAAAGGTGAACTTCGTAAAGTGATCATGAACGAGGCTCACAATTCTCTCCTCTCCATCCACCCTGGGAGCACGAAGATGTATCAGGACCTCAAGCAGGCTTATTGGTGGACTCGAATGAAGCGCGAGATTGCTCAATTCGTGAATGAATGTGATGTCTGCAGAAGAGTGAAGGCAGAACATCAAAGACCAGCTGGTCTCCTCCAACCTCTTGCCATTCCAGAATGGAAGTTTGACCACATTGAAATGGACTTCGTGACTGGGTTTCCAAAGTCCAAGCGTGGCAATGATGCTATATTCGTTGTCATCGATAAACTCACCAAAGTGGCTCACTTTCTGCCCATCAAAGAGTTAATCACTGCAGCTCAATTGGCGGAACTCTATACCTCTCGAATTGTCTCTCTGCACGGTATTCCACAGGTGATCTCTTCAGACCGTGGCAGCATCTTTACCTCCAAGTTTTGGAATTCTTTTCAAAAGGCCATGGGCACCAACATCCGCTTCAGCACAGCTTTCTATCCTCAAACTAGCGGTCAAGTCGAGTGTGTCAACCAGATTCTTGAAGATATGCTCAGGGCTTGTGTGATCTCCTTCGGCATGAAGTGGGAGGATTGTCTTCCTTATGCTGAATTCTCCTACAACAATAGTTTTCAAGCAAGTTCGGGCAAGGCCCCATTTGAAATTCTGTATGGCAGGAAGTGTCGTACCCCTCTCAACTGGTCTGAAACCGGTGAACGTCAGCTTCTCGGAAATGACTTAATCACAGAGGCAGAGGAAATGTGCAAAGTCATTCGAGATAACCTCAAAGCAGCCCAATCCCGCCAGAAGAGCTACTATGATAGTAAGCACCGTGATTTGGCTTTCGAGATCGGAGATCATGTTTACCTCCGCGTCTCTCCTATGAAAGGTACTCGCCGCTTCGGTATCAAAGGGAAGCTTGCCCCTAGATACGTGGGACCTTTCAAGATCGTCAGCAAGAGAGGCGATCTCGCCTATCAACTCGAGCTTCCTTAAAACTTTGCAAATGTTCATGATGTGTTCCATGTCTCTCAGATTCGAAAGTGCTTCAAGACTCCTGAATGCACTGTCAACTTCGAGGACATTGAGCTCCAAGAAGATCTCTCTTATCATGAGCACCCAATTGCTATTCTTGAAGAGACTGAACGCAAGACTCGCAACAAGTCAATCAAATTCCTCAAAGTCAAGTGGTCACACCATTCCGACCGTGAAGCTACCTGGGAACGTGAGGATCACCTCCGTTCTTAGTACTCGGTGTTCTTTCAGTCCTAGATCTCGGGACGAGATCCTTTCATAGTGGTGGAGTGTTGTAACACCCCGGATATGACTTTCCCAATATGTATTCCAACTCTTGTCGTTTCCGGCCTTAAGTTATTTTATTTTCTCGGGTTCAGGTTTTCACGTCCGTGTGTTGTTGTCGTTGTCATGCATCTCATATCATGTCATCATGTGCATTTCATTTGCATACGTGTTCATCTCATGCATTCGAGCATTTTCCCTGTTGTCCGTTTTGCATTCCGGCGCTTCGTTCTCCTCTGGTGGTCATTTCTACCTTTCTTTCGTGTGTGGGGATTAAACATTTCTGGATTGGACCGAGACTTGCCAAGCGGCCTTGGTTTACTACTGGTAGACCGCCTGTCAAGTTTCGTACCATTTGGACTTTGTTTGATACTCCAACGGTTAACCGAGGGACCGAAAAGGCCTCGTGTGTGTTGCAGCCCAACACCCCTCCAATTTGGCCCAAAACCCACCAAAACCCTCTCCATCATCTAGAGCGTTCGATCACGATCGCGTGGCTGAAAACCGCACCTCATTTGGACTCTCCTAGCTCCCTCTATGCCTATTTAAAGACACCCCCGAATTTCTCCTTCCCCTTCCTCCCGAAAACCCTAGATCCACTTCGTCCGCCGCCGCCGGACATTTTCGCCACCGACGGACGTGTCCGACATCCGCCACCGCCGCCACATGGCACGCCCCCATTCGCCGCCGCCTCGCGCCCACATCGCCGCCGCTCCGGCCCGGGAGGCCCGGATCGGGCCCCCGAGGCCCAGACGCCCTTGCCGCCGCCCGCCTTCGTCTCCCTCCCGTGCGGCCGAGTGCGCCGCCCACCGCCGCCATTTCCGGCAGCCGCCAAGCTCCTCCACACCGGCGAACTCGGCGTCCGGCGACCCC
>NC_057803.1:287950104-287964779 GCF_018294505.1 Triticum aestivum | reverse complement strand
CCGCGACCGCCCGCGCCCCGCCGCCTCTCCACCGGCCACGCCGGCTCCGGTGAGCGCCGCCCGCCGCCATCCACCGTCCTGCCTTCGTCGCCGGCGAGGTCCCGACGAACCTCGGGAGGCGTGCCTGATCCAGATCGGCTACAGTAACCCTAGATCTGGAGGTCCAAATTTTCTTCTAAGTCCCCGTTTTCCCAGATCCATATGCCCTTGTTCATCGCGCTATAACTTTGCATCCGTAGCTCCGTTTTGGGCATATAGCATATCAAAATGTTCGCCACGGAGAGAACATCATTTCATTCCATTGCATCATTTTCATTTGAGTTCATATTGATGCCCGAAATGCTGTTAGAAGAGTGCTACTTGAGATAATTGTCAGATCTACTGCTCCATTTAGATATTTGTCATTTTTGCCATGATTATTGTGTGCATGTTATGCCCATGAGCTCTACATATGTTTTGTTAAGGGTTTTGCCATCTTTCCAGAGGTGCAACCCATGTATTTTTGTGATGTGTGTGGTGACTAGCACAAGCTTGCAAAGTGAGGCATTTGGTAATGCTGATTTCAGGGACTTAGCATTTCCACAGTCCTTGAGCTGTTTATCTCATATGGCCATATGTTCATGTTGTTTCCTAGTGATCCGTGCCTCTTTTGAGGATGATCAGTAAGGATGTTTTGTTAATCTAGTAGTGCTCTATCCATCCATGTCTTTGTTTGCAATTATGGAGCACACTAGCTTGAGTCAATCGAGCTCTACTTTTGCTATTTCGTGAATCTGGGCAGATTGTCTACTTGTTAGCGATTTTGCCGAGGATGTTGTAGTTGATCCGTGCATGCTATGTTATTGTTCCTGCCATGTCTAGCTTGCATTTTGTGTATTCTTGATGGGTGTATGCTTAGATGGTCATGAATTGCTCCGTAGTAGTGCATCGAGCTCGTAAACATGCCTACTTGATATCTGTTTCAGCACGCTCCAGTTTTCACAAGTCTGAGAACTGATTATGTTTTTGCCATGTTCACATGCTTGCAATTGTATTTTTTGATCCCTTTTGGCTCAAGGTCACTAAGGGACTTTTGTTAAGCTCTTTGAGTAGCTCCATGCCATGCTTTACTTTGCCATGTTCAGGTCCTGTAGCATATAGTTTTCATGCTCCGAAGAGTGCTATCTGATCTGAAATTCCAGACAAGTGTTAATTTCACTAAGTCTGAAATCTGTTTGTCAAATGCATTTTTGCCATGCTTGTTTGAACCTGTTAATGGATGATTTGGCCGTAGCTCAGTGCTAGACTTTTATTAAGAATCATGAATGCATCCCTACCATGTATTTTGATGCCATGTTTAGGTGCTGTAGCATGTTCATCTTGTTGCATTTAGATGGCTACTTGCTGTAAACCGCAGAACGTGGTCATATTTGAATTGCTTGCCATTTCCAAACCGTAACTCCGATTCCGACGTTCTTTATATTGTTTTCAAGCGTTTTTATCTCATATTTTCAGTGGAACACTTGGATTTGCAAGTTGAGGCCAGGTTCATGCTTTCCCTGTCACATCTTGCATATGCATCCCGCATCGCATCCCGCATAGCATATCATCTTTGCATCATATTGTTTGAGCTTTGCACATGGTTGATTGTGTTCCGTTTGCTTGTTTGTCTTGTTTTGGTAGAGCTGGTTGACGAGTTCGCTAACGAGGATCCCGTTGAGTTTGCTTTCGAGGATCCAGTCGACTCTGACAACTTTGCAGGCAAGATGATCATACCCTCGAAATCACTACTATCTTTGCTTTGCTAGATGCTCGCTCTTTTGCTATGCCTATGCTACGATGCCTGCCACTTGATTTCAAGCCTCCCAAATTGCCATGTCAAACCTCTAACCCACCATGTCCTAGCAAACCGTTGATTGGCTATGTTACCGCTTTGCTCAGCCCCTCTTATAGCGTTGCTAGTTGCAGGTGAAGATTGCAGACCGTTCCTTGTTGAAACATTATTTACTTGTTGGAATATCATTATATTATCTTGTTATCTTAATGCATCTATATACTTGGTAAAGGGTGGACAGCTCGGCCTCTCGCCTAGTGTTTTGTTCCACTCTTGCCGGCTAGTTTTCGTCATATCGGTGTTATGTTCCCGGTTTTTGCGTTCCTTACGTGGTTGGGTTATAATGGGAACCCCTTGATAGTTCGCCTTGATTAAAGCTTTTCCAGCAATGCCCAACCTTGGTTTTACCATTTACCACCTAGCCTTTTTTTCCCTTGGGTTTCCGGGGCCCGAGGGTCATCTTATTTTACCCCCCCCCCGGGCCAGTGCTCCTCTGAGTGTTGGTCCAACCAAGCGATGTCCGGGGCTACCAGGGGCAACTCTGGGCTGGCCTACCCGACATCTTGCTCATCCGGTGTGCCCTGAGAACGAGATATGTGCAGCTCCTATCGGGATTTGTCGGCACATCTGGGTGGTGTTGCTGGATTTGTTTTAACCTATCGAAGTGTCTTGAAGAACCGAGGTACCGAGTCTGATCGGAACGTCTCGGGAGGAGGTCTATTCCTTCGTTGACCGTGAGAGCTTGTCATGGGCTAAGTTGGGACTCCCCTGCAGGGATTTGAACTTTCAAAAGCCGTGCCCGCGGTTATGGGCAGATGGGAATTTGTTAATGTCCGGTTGTAGATAACTTGAATCTTAACTTGATTAAAATGAATCAACCGTGTGAGTTACCGTGATGGTCTCTTCTCTGCGGAGTCCGGGAAGTGAACACGGTGTTGGAGTAATGCTTGCTGCAGGATGCCCTCTAGTTTCTTGATCGCGCTTTGCCTCCTCTTCTCGCTCTCTTTTGCGAACAGGTTAGCCACCATATTTGCTAGTCGCTTGTTGCAGCTCCACATATTTACCTTGCCTTACCTATAAGCTTAAATAGTCTTTATCGCGAGGGTGCGAGATTGCTGAGTCCCTGTGGCTCACACATTACTTCCAAACCAGATGCAGGGCCTGATGATTCCGCTCCAGGTGACGTGCTTGAGCTCAAGTGGGAGTTCGACGAGGACTCTCAACGATACTACGTGTCTTTCCCTGATGATCAGTAGTGGTGCCCAGTTGGGGGTGATCGGGACCGTGTCGCATGTTGGGTTATCTTTTATTTTGGCGCCGTAGTCGGGCCATGAGTGTTTGGATGATGTAATGCTATTTTATGTACTTGATTGACGTGGCGAGTGTAAGCCAACTACGTTATCTCCCCTTTTATTATCTATATTATTACATGGGATGTTGTGAAGATTGCCTAACTTGCGACATATGCCTTCAATGCGATTATGCCTCTAAGTCGTGCCTCGACACATGGGAGATATAGTCGCATCGAGGGTGTTACAATTGCGGTGAATCCTGATAAGGTGTCTGCAATTGTGAATTGGGAACCTCCTCAGAACGTGAAGCAACTCCGTAGCTTCCTCGGTCTCACAAGCTACTGTCGAAGATTCGTTGAAAACTTTTCTAAGATCGTGAAGCCTCTCTCAAATCTTCTCCGGAAGCACGTCAAGTACGTTTGGTCTCCGGAGTGTGACATTGCTTTCAACACTTTGAAAGAGAAATTGATCACTGCTCAAGTTCTCACTCCGCCTGATGAATCCAAACCGTACGAAGTCTTTTGTGATGCCTCTCTCCAAGGTCTTGGCGCAGTGTTGATGCAAGAGAAGAAAGTTTTTGCTTATACCTCTCGCCAGTTGAAGCCCAACGAGAAGAACTACCCCACTCATGACCTCGAGTTGGCGGCAGTTGTGCATGCTCTTTTGACTTGGAGACATCTCTTATTGGGAAGAAAAGTGGACATCTTCACTGACCACAAGAGTCTCAAGTACATCTTCACTCAGCCTAATCTCAACCTCAGGCAAACTCGATGGGTCGAAATGATTCAAGAGTATAATCCGAGTATCGAGTATACTCCAGGCAATGCCAATGTGATTGCTGACGCATTGAGCAGGAAGGCTTATTGCAACAGTCTGATTCTCAAGCCTTATCAACCCGAGATTTGTGAAGCTTTCCGCAAACTTAATCTGCAAGTTGTTCCTCAAGGTTTCCTCGCCAACCATCAAGTCTCTCCTACCTTGGAAGACCAGATTCGCCAAGCTCAGCTTCTTGATGCTATGGTGAAGAAGGTGAAGATTGGGATTGCCAAGAGTCAACCCAAGTACAAGTGCTACCGCCTTGATGACAAGGATACTCTCTTCTTCGAGGATCGTATTGTTGTGCCCAAAGGTGACCTCCGTAAAGTGATCATGAACGAGGCTCACAATTCTCTCCTCTCCATCCACCCTGGGAGCACGAAGATGTATCAGGACCTCAAGCAGGCTTATTGGTGGACTCGAATGAAGCGCGAGATTGCTCAATTCGTGAATGAATATGATGGCAGAACACCAAAGGCCAGCTGGTCTCCTCCAACCTCTTGCCATTCCAGAATGGAAGTTTGACCATATTGAGATGGACTTCGTGACTGGGTTTCCAAAGTCCAAGCGTGGCAATGATGCTATATTCGTTGTCATCGACAAACTCACTAAAGTGGCTCACTTTCTGCCTATCAAAGAGTCAATCACTGCAGCTCAATTGGCGGAACTCTATACCTCTTGAATTGTCTCTCTACATGGTATCCCATAAGTGATCTCTTCAAACCGTGGCAGCATCTTTACCTTCAAGTTTTGGGATTCTTTTCAGAAGGCCATGGGCACCAACATCCGCTTCAGCACAGCTTTCCATCCTCAAACTAGCGGTCAAGTCGAGCGTGTCAATCAGATTCTTGAAGATATGCTCAGGGCTTGTGTGATCTCCTTCGGCATGAAGTGGGAGGATTGTCTTCCATATGCTGAATTCTCCTACAACAACAGTTTTCAAGCAAGTTCGGGCAAGGCCCCATTCGAAATTCTGTATGGCAGGAAGTGCCATACCCCTCTCAACTGGTCCGAAACCGGCGAACGTCAGCTTCTCAGAAATGACTTAATCGCAGAGGCAGAGGAAATGTGCAAAGTCATTCGAGATAACCTCAAAGCAGCCCAATCCCGCTAGAAGAGCTACTATGACAGTAAGCACCGTGATTTGGCTTTCGAGATCGGAGATCATGTTTACCTCCGCGTCTCTCCAATGAAAGGTACTCGTCGCTTCGGTATCAAAGGGAAGCTTGCCCCTAGATACGTGGTACCTTTCAAGATTGTCAGCAAGAGAGGCGATCTCGCCTATCAACTCGAGCTTCCTTCAAACTTTGCAAATGTTCACGACGTGTTCCATGTCTCTCAGCTCCGAAAGTGCTTCAAGACTCCTGACCGCACCGTCAACTTCGAGGACATTGAGCTCCAAGAAGATCTCTCTTATCGTGAGCACCCCGTTGCTATTCTTGAAGAGACTGAACGCAAGACCCGCAACAAGTCAATCAAATTCCTCAAAGTCAAGTGGTCACACCATTCCGACCGTGAAGCTACCTGGGAACACGAGGATCACCTTCGTTCTGAGTACCCGACATTCTTTCAGTCCTAGATCTCGGGACGAGATCCTTTCGTAGTGGTGGAGTGTTGTAACACCCCGTATGTGATTTACCCAATATGTATTCCAACTCTTGCCATTTCCGGCCTTAAGTTATTTTATTTTCTCGAGTTCGGGTTTTTGTCTCCGTGTGTTGTTCTCGTTGTCACGCATCTCATATCATGTCATCATGTGCATTGCATTTGCATACGTGTTCATCTTATGCATTCGAGCATTTTCCCCGTTGTCCGTTTTGCATTCCGGCGCTTTGTTCTCCTCCGGTGGTCATTTCTACCTTTCTTTCATGTGTGGGGATTAAACATTTTCGTATTGGACCGAGACTTGCCAAGCGGCCTTGGTTTACTATCGGTAGACCACTTGTCATGTTTCGTATCATTTGGACTTCATTTGATACTCCAACGGTTAACCGAGGGACCGAAAAGGCCTCATGTGTGTTGCAGCCCAACACCCCTCCAAGTTGGCCCAAAACCCACCAAAAACCAATACATCATCTAGAGCGTTCGATCACGATCGCGTGGCCGAAAACCGCACCTCATTTGGACTCTCCTAGCTCCCTCTATGCCTATATATAGACCCCCTCCTCTAAATTCGCGGATCCCCTCTCCCAAACCCTAAAAAAGATCTCCTCCGCCGCCGCCGGACATGTCCGCCCCACTCCCCCCAGCCACTCTCCTCCTGCCACGCGTCCTGGCCTGTCCCCGCCGCCGCCGAGGCCCGCGCGGCCCGCCTCTGGCCCTCCCTGGCCCGAAGCCGAGCGTGGCCCCACGCCTCTTCCTCCTCGCGACGCTCGCCGCCTCCCGCGCCGGTGCGTTCCTCGCGGCCGCCTCGCAGTCAATGCCGCCTCACCGCCGACGCGTTCCGGCCGCCGTGTTCGCCCTCGCCGCGCTCCCCACCGGCCGGCCACTCCGTCCCGCCGCCACTCTGGCTCCCCGCCGGCCGGATTCGGCGAGATCCGGCCCGGGAGCACCTCGCCGCCTTCATCCCCAACTTTGGCGGCCCACCTCCGAAACCGTCCAACCTTGTAAAGTGCGTCGCGATCCAGATCTGGCAGCTACAGTAAACCCTAACCGCGAGGTGGAATTTTCTTCTAAGTCCTCAAATTCTCAGATCCATATGCCCTTGTTCATCGCGCTATAACTTTGCATCCATAGCTCCATTTTGGGCATATAGCATATCAAAATGTTCGACTCAGAGAGCACATCATTTCATCTCATTGCATCATTTTCATTTGAGTTCATCTTGATGCCAGAAATGCTGTTAGAAGAGTGCTATTTGAGATATTTGTCAGATCTGCTGCTCCAATTAGATATTTGTCATTTTTGCCATGATTGTTGTGTGCATGATATGCCCCTGATCTCTACATATGTTTTGTTAAGGGTCTTGCCATCTTTCCAGAGGTGCAACCCATGTATTTTTGTGATGTGTGTGGTGACTAGCACAAGCTTGCAAAGTGAGGCATTTGCTAATGCTGATTTCAGGGACTTAGCATTTCCACTAAGTCCTTGAGCTGTTTATCTCATATGGCCATATGTTCATGTTGTTTCCTAGTGATCCGTGCCTCTTTTGAGGGTGATCAGTAAGGATGTTTTGTTAATCTTGTAGTGCTCTATCCATCCATGTATTTGTTTTCAATTATGGAGCATCCTAGCTTGATTCAATCGAGCTCTACTTTTGTCATTTCGTGAATCTGGGAAGATTGTCTACTTGTTAGCGATTTTGCCGATGATGTTGTAGTTGATCCGTGCATGCTATGCTATTGTTCTTGCCATGTCTAGCTTGAATTTTGTGTATTCTTGATGGGTGTATGCTTAGCTTGTCATGACATGCTCTGTAGTGAGTGCATCAAGCTCGTAAACATGCCTACTTGATATCTGTTTCAGCATTCTCCAGTTTTCACTAAGTCTGAGAACTGATTATGTTTTTGCCGTGTTCACATGCTTGCAATTGTATTTTCTGATCCCTTTTGGCTCAAGGTCACTAAGGGACTTTTGTTAAGCTCTTTGAGTAGCTCCATGCCATGCTTTACTTTGCCATGTTCAGGTCCTGTAGCATATAGTTTTCATGCTCTGAAGAGTGCTATCTGATCTGAAATTCCAGACAAGTGTTAATTTCACAAAGTCTGAAATCTGTTTGTTAAATGCATTTTTGCCATGCTTGTTTGAACCTGTTAATGGATGAATTGGCCATAGCTCAGTGCTAGACTTTTGTTACGCTTCTTGAATGCATCCCTGCCATGTATTTTTTATGCCATGTTTGGGTGCTGTAGCATGTTCATCTTGTCGCATTTAGATGGCTACTTACTGTAAATCACAGAACCTTTTCATATTTGAATTGCTTGCCATTTCCAAACCGTAACTCCGATTCCAGCATTCTTTATATCGTTTTCAAGCGATTTTATCTCATCTTTCCAGTGGCGCACTTGGATTTCCAAGTTGAGGCCAGGTTCATGCATCCCTTGTCAAATCTTGCATATGCATCCCGCTTCGCATCCCGCATAGCATACCATCTTTGCATCATATTGTTTGAGTTTGCACGTGGTTGATTGTGTCCTTGTTGCTTGTTTGTCTTGTTTGGGTAGAGCCGGGAGACGAGTTCGCTAACGAGGAGCCCGTTAAGTTTGCTTTCGAGGATCCAGTCAACTCTGACAACTTTGCAGGCAAGATGATCATACCCTCGAAATCACTACTATCTTTGCTTTGCTAGATGCTCGCTCTTTTGCTATGCCTATGCTACGATGTCTACCACTTGTTTATCATGCCTCCCAAATTGCCATGTTCAGCCTCTAACCCACCATGTTCTAGCAAACCGTTGATTGGCTATGTTACCGCTTTGCTCAGCCCCTCTTATAGCGTTGCTAGTTGCAGGTGAAGATTGGAGACCGTTCCTTGTTGGAACATTGTTTACTTGTTGGGATATCATTATATTATCTTGTTATCTTTATAAATCTATATACTTGGTAAAGGGTGGAAGGCTTGGCCTCTCGCCTAGTGTTTTGTTCCACTCTTGCCGCCCTAGTTTCCGTCATATCGGTGTTATGTTCCTGGATTTTTGCGTTCCTTACGCGGTTGGGTTATAATGGGAACCCCTTGATAGTTCGCCTTGATTAAAGCTTTTCCAGCAATGCCCAACCTTGGTTTTACCATTTGCCACCTAGCCTCTTTTTCCCTTGGGTTTCCGGAGCCCGAGGGTCATGTTATTTAAACCCCCCCACCCCGGGCCAGTGCTCCTCTGAGTGTTGGTCCAACCTAGAGCCCCTTGCAGCGCCACCTCGGGGAAACTCAAGGGGTAGTTTTAGTTGTATGGATTGCTTATCCGATTGTGCCCTGAGAACGAGATATGTGCAGCTCCTATCAGGATTTGTCGGCACATTCGGGCGGTGTTGCTGGATTTGTTTTAACCTGTCGGAGTGTCTTGAAGAACCGAGGTACCGAGTCTGATCGGAACATCTCGGGAGGAGGTCTATTCCTTCGTTGACCGTGAGAGCTTGTCATGGGCTAAGTTGGGACTCCCCTGCAGGGGTTTGAAACTTCTGAAAGACGTGCCCGCGGTTATGGGCAGATGGGAATTTGTTAATGTCCGGTTGTAGATAACTTGAACCTTAACTTAATTAAAATGAATCAACAGTGTGAGTTACGGTGATGGTATCTTCTCGGCGGAGTCCGGGAAGTGAACACGGTGTTGGAGTAATATTTGCGCAGGTTGTCCTCTAGTTTCTCGCTCGCGCTTTGCCTCCTCTTCTCGCTCTCTTTTGCGAACAGGATCAACACCATATATGCTAGTCGCTTGCTGCAGCTCCACATATTTACCTTGCCTTTCCTATTAAGCTTAAATAGTCTTGATCGCGAGGGTGCGAGATTGCTGAGTCCTTGTGGCTCACAGATTACTATTAAACCAGATGCAGGGCCTGATGATTCTGCTCCAGGTGATGCGCTTGAGCTCAAGTGGGAGTTCGACGAGGACCCTCAATGATACTACGTGTCTTTCCCTGATGATCAGTAGTGGTGCCCAGTTGGGGGTGATCGGGACCGTGTCGCATGTTGGGTTATCTTTTATTTTGGCGCTGTAGTCAGGCCATGAGTGTTTGAATGCTGTAATGCTATTTATGTACTTTGTGTGATGTGGCGAGTGTAAGCCAACTATGTATCTCCCCTTTATTATTTATATTACATGGGATGTTGTGATGATTGCCTAACTTGCGACATTGCTTTCAATGCGGTTATGTCTCTAAGTCGTGCCTCGACACGTGGGAGCTATAGCCGCATCGAGGGCGTTACATCATCGTACCTCAAGGGTTCAAAGAGAACAAGAGCTAGCTGGATTTCCTCTCTGAGACCACCCCTGAACTGGTATACCATGCTCTTCTCGTCAGGGACGTCCTGCTTAGCAAAGCGGGCGAGCTTCTGAAACAACTTGTTGTAGTCATAGACAGACATAGAGCCTTGCTTCAAGTTGCCGAATTCATCACGCTTGCTTTCAACCACGCTCTGAGGAATATGATGAGCTTTGAAGTCTTGACGGAATTCATCCCAGGTAATCACACGGCCTCCTCTGGAATCTTTGTACTGCTGGAACCATTCTACATCTTGGTCTTTGAGTTGGAAGGAAGCGAACTTGACAAAGTCCTCAGGCCTGACGTTACTACACTCGAAATGCTTGCATAAGTCCACAAGCCAATCGTCAGCATCAGTTGCCTCAACACAATTGCTGAAGGTCTTTGGCTGGTTAGCAAGGAACTGGTTGAGTGTAGCAAAGTGATTCTGATTGTTGCCTTGGTTGCCTTGGTTGCCTTGGTGCTCTTGGTTACGCTCTTGAAGAATTTGCATGATCAACTGCGTGTTTGCATTGGTTGCAGCCATCACAGCTTGCCATGCCTCCGGAGGAGGAGGTGGTGGTGGCGGATCAAGATTCGGAGTCGTGCGCGTTGGAGGAGCCATCCTGAAGAGGTTGACATCCATTAGCACCTTGACAGATAAAATATTGAAGCTTAATCCAATGGGTTGAAATTGCAACATATAGTCTTCACATCCGAACAAAATGAACGAATGCATTCCAATTGAAATGGTCACATATCCATAAATTGAGAAGCCACTTAGAATTTAGGTAGAGGAATAAATCAACAAGGTACGGAGCAAGAACGAATACTCGGTAAAGATCACCCAATCTCAACCAAATATCCGTGGAAGGAGAGCTAGAGCTACGAGAATTCCCACCTATGAAACTCCCGAACCTTTCCGGTTATGCAATCAGGTGTTGGGGATACAGCAGAAGCGTAATATCTCACCCAAATCTAACAAATCCTACATCCAGCTGTATCCATCCTTCAACACATAACCAAGAAAAAACTTCGGAAATCGTCTACCTCAACCTTCGAAAAGCATCCGTTATACAAGTTATGGCAATACTCCCGAACTCCCGCCCCAGTACTGGGTGGCGTCGAGGTTATCTCACCAACAACTGCAACGATAAAATTGTGACGACAACACCTCGGAGCTCAACTCCCCGGGACACTGCCACAACCCCTAAATGACAGGAGGCACCAAGAACAATGTTCTCGTCACAAATCGATCGGAATGATTCCAAGATACCCGCGTGATCCTAAAAAAATTTTAGTGAAATTTGAGAAGAGAAGAGTCAAAACTCTATGTCAGGATGCCTTACCAGAGCGATGAAGGGACTGGGGAGTAAAAAGAATTCCTAAACTCTCCGATATATAATTCCTAGATGACTCAAAACATTTTTCTAGACTCAAGTCGGCAGCTAATTCGATCAAGCAATGGGGCTCCTAAGGTCGGGGAAGGCTCTGATTACCAACTTATAACACCCTCGATGCGGCTATATCTCCTATGTGTCGAAGCACGACTTAGAGGCATAACCGCATTGAAAGCAATGTCGCAAGTAAGGTAATCTTCACAACATCCCATGTAAATAGATAATAAAGGGAAAGGTACATAGTTGGCTTACACTCGCCACGTCAAACAAAGTACATAAATAACATTACATCAACCAATCACTCATGGTCCAACTACAGTACCAAAATAAAAGATCAACCCAACATGTGACACGGTCCCGATCGCCCCAACTGGGCACCACTATAGATCATCAGGGAAAGACACATAGTAACGACATGAGTCTTCGTCGAACTCCCACTTGAGCTCAAGCGCATCATCTGGAACGGAGTCATCGGGCCCTGCATCTGGTTTGGAAGTAATCTGTGAGCCACGGGGACTCAGCAATCTCGCACCCTTGCGATCAAGACTATTTAAGCTTATAGGAAAGGCAAGGTAATATGTGGGGCTGCAGCAAGCGACTAGCATAAATGGTGGCTAACCTATTCGCAAAAGAGAGCGAGAAGAGAAGGCAAAGCACGAACGAAGAACTAGAGAACAACCTACGGCAAACATTACTCCAACACCGTGTTCACTTCCCGGACTCCGCCGAGAAGAGACCATCACAGTAACACACACACAGTTGATTCATTTTAATTAAGTTAAGGTTCAAGTTATCTACAACCGGACATTAACAAATTCCCATCTGCCCATAACCGCGGGCATGGCTTTTGAAAGTTGAAATCCCTGCAGGGGAGTCCCAACTTAGCCCATGACAAGCTCTCACGGTCAACGAAGGATATACCTTCTCCCAAGACAATTCCGATCAGACTCGGCATCCCGGTTCTACAAGACAACTTCGACAATGGTCAAACAAGTCCAGCAATACCACCCGTTGTGCCGAAAAATCCCGATAGGAGCTGCACATATCTCGTTCTCAGGGCACACCAGATAAGCTAAGCGCACGGGAACCAACGTAACCCAAGTTGCCAAGGGATGGCCCCGCACGGTGCTCTGGGTTGGACCAACACTTAGAGAAGCACTGGCCCGAGGGTTTAAAATAAAGATGACCCTTGAGTCCGCGAAACCCAAGGGAAAAAGGCTAGGTGGCAAATGGTAAAACCAAGGTTGGGCATTGCTGGAGGAGTTTTATTCAAGGCGAACTATCAAGGGGTTCCCATTATCACCCAACCGCGTAAGGAACGCAAAATCCGGGAACATAACACCGATATGACGGAAACTAGGGCGGCAAGAGTGGAAAAAAACACTAGGAAAAAAGGCCGAGCCTTCCACCCTTTACCAAGTATATAGATGCATTAAGATAACAAGATAAAATATAATGATATCCCAACAATAAACAATGTTCCAACAAGGAACGATCTCCAATCTTCACCTGCAACTAGCAACGCTATAAGAGGGGCTGAGCAAAGCGGTAACATAGCCAATCAACGGTTTGCTAGGACATGGTGGGTTAGAGGTTTGACATGGCAATTTGGGAGGCATGAAAAGCAAGTGGTAGGCATCGTAGCATAGGCATAGCAAAAGAGCGAGCATCTAGCAAAGCAAAGATAGAAGTGATTTCGAGGGTATGATCATCTTGCCTGCAAAGTTGTCAGAGTTGACTGGATCCTCGAAAGTAAACTCAACGGGCTCCTTGTTAGCGAACTCGTCTCCCGGCTCTACCCAAACAAGACAAACAAGCACAAGGAACACAATCAACCACATGCAAAGCTCAAACAACATGATGCAAACATGGTATGCTATGCGGGATGCGATATGTGATGCATATGCAAGATTTGGCAAGGAATGAATGAACCTGGCCTCAACTTGGAAATCCAAGTGTGCCACTGGAAAGGTGAGGTGATTTCGGTTGAAATCGATATAAAGAACACCGAAATCGGAGACACAGTTTGGAAATGGCAAGCAAAACAAATATGGCATCGGTCTGCGATAAACAGCAAGTAGCCATCTAAATGCATCAAGATAATTATGCTACAGCACTCAAACATGGCAATAAAATACATGGCAGGGATCCACTGATAATGCTTAACAAAAGATGAACACTGAGCTACAACCAATTCATCCATTAACAGGTTCAAACAAGCATGGCAAAAGTGCAATTGGTAAACAAGTTTCAGACTTTGTGAAATTAACACAAGCCTGGAATTTCAGATCAGGTAGCACACTTTGGAGCATGAAAACTATAAGCTATAGGAACTTAACATGGCAACATAAAGCATGGCATGGAGCTACTCAAAGAGCTTAACAAAAGTCCCTTAGTGACCTTGAGCCAAAAGGGATCAGAAAATACAATTGCAAGCATGTGAACATGGCAAAAACATAATCAGATCTCAGACTTAGTGAAAAACTGGAGCGTGCAAATCTGTTAACAACTAGGCATGTTCACGAGCTCGATGCACTCAATACAGAGCAAGGCATGACAAACTAAGCATACACCCATCAAAAGTACACATTATATAAGCTAGACATGGCAAGAACAACAACATAGCATGCACAGATCAACAACAACATCCTCGGCAAAATAGCTAACAAGTAGACAATCTGCCCAGATTCACGAAATAGCAAACATAGAGCTCGATTGAGTCAAGCTAGGGTGCTCCATAATTGCAAACAAAGACATAGATGGATAGAGCACCACAAGATTAACAAAACATCCTTACTGATCATCCTCAAAAGAGGCACGGATCACTAGGAAACAACATGAACATATGGCATATTGATAAAAACAGATCAAGGACTTAGAGAAATTCTAAGTCCCTGAAATCAGCATTAACGAATGCACCACTTTGCAAGCTTGTGCTAGTCACCACACATATCACAAAAATACATGGATAGCACCTCTGTAAAGATGTCAAAGCATATAACAAAACTCATGTAGAGCTCAGGGGCATATCATGCACACATTAATCATGGAAAAAATGACAAATAGCTATTTGGTGCAGCAGATCTGACAATTAACTCAAATAGCTCCCTTCCAACAGCATTTAGGGCATCAAGATGAGCTCAAATGAAAATGATGCAATGAGATGAAATGATGTGCTCTCTGAGAAGAACATTTTGATATGCTACACGCGCAAAACGGAGCTACGGATGCGGAGATATAGCATGATGAACATTACAAAATCATTAGGGTTAGGAGGGAAAAAGTCAACCAAATCAGATCTAGATCCGGATCGAGTTACTGTAGATACACGCAATCCGAGGTTCGCCGGCCGGATTTGAAGAACTCGCCGAAGTTCGAGGACGAGGAGGAGGTCGCCGGGGCCGGGCACCGGAGCTTGGAGCGGGCGGCGCGGCGCGGCGAGCCGGGAGGCAGAGGCGGC
>NC_057803.1:287932775-287949485 GCF_018294505.1 Triticum aestivum | reverse complement strand
AGGAAGCAGGCGCGGGCGGCAGAGCGGCTGGGCCTCGCGGGGGCCCGACCCGGGCTCGGCGGGCCGGCGGCGCAGGAGGGGGTGCGGCGCCACCTGGCGCGCGGGGATTCGTCAGGCGGCGGCGGTGTGCTTTGTCCGGCCGGACCGGACGTGTCCGGCGCGGCGCGAGGCGATTTTTTAGGGTTTGGGGAAGAAGGAGATCCGGGAATTTCGGAGGGGGGGATATTTATAGGCATAGAGGGAGCTAGGAGAGTCCAAATGAGGTACGGTTTTTGGCCACGCGATCATGATCGAACGCTCTAGATGATGGAGAGGGTTTTGGTGGGTTTTGGGCCAAATTGGAAGGGTGTTGGGCTGCAACACACATGAGGCCTTCTCGGTCCCTCGGTTAACCGTTGGAGTATCAAACGAAGTCCAAATGGTACAAAACTTGACAGGCAGTCTACCGGTAGTAAACCAAGGCCGCTTGGCAAGTCTCGGTCCAATCCAGAAATGTTTAACCCCCACACACGAAAGAAAGATAGAAAGGACCACCGGAGGAGATAGGAGCGCCGGAATGCAAAACGGACAACGGGGAAAATGCTCGGATGCATGAGACGAACACGTATGCAAATGTAATGCACATGATGACATGATATGAGATGCATGACAACGACAACAACACACGGAGACAAAAACTCGAACCCGAGGAAATAAAATAACTTAGCGCCGGAAACGGCAAGAGTTGGAGTACATATTAGGTAAATTACATCCGGGGTGTTACAATGTTCTAACTATTTTCGTTTCAGAAATTTAAAGCCAAGGTTAAAATCCTCTGAGCAAACCGATGCCAGTATAGTTTCTTATCCAAAGACATCGAAGATAGAGTGCAAAACACAATGCAAAGCCGAATGGGGTGATGCAAAATCTGAACCATTCGTTTGCTTAACTCCAAAGCCGTTCTCACAACAAGATCGGCTAGAGAATAAAAAGTTTACCTTAAATTCAAGCATGTGTGATCAAATATTTAATTTGTTGTTGAGAAATAATTATATTAGAATTCTTGATCACCATGTTGAGCCATCTGTCCAGGGACGAATGTATTGTAAGTTGCATGATTCGTCCAAGCATAATTTTAAGGATTGCAACATGTTTTGTCAAATAGTTAAATCGGCCATTGATAAAGGACGATTGAAATGTGTTGAGACACCAAGAGATGACCAGTCTATTCCGATTGGTCCCGATGGCAGAAAGTTTTTGTATCGGCTACTTCAAGCCGATCCATTTAAAGAGAAGGTAAAAACTGCAGGTGATGGGATCAAGCTTTCAAGTAAAGAAGTTGTTGAAGAGCATAATGAACATAATCTTGAGGGCGAAAATTCCATCGAAGCTACAATGGAGACGCCAAGGACTGGGGGCGGCAAGCAAATTCAGAGATCGGTGCAAGCACAACCAAAGGAAACAAAGGCCGCAATAATCACAAGTGCAAGAAATCCAAGGTCACTTTTGCACAATTATTAGATAAATATCAAAAGAAGAGTGAAGAGAGAAGTGCTTATCGGCCAACTAATGCAAAAGAATCAAGATCACCCCCAAGGCGCAAATATGAGGATCGGTATTGGAAAAGTGAAAATTTTCATGCAACATATTCATATCCTTATATTGGGCCGCCAATGTCAATGTCGTGGATGCCTTCCTATGCTCATGTAGATTCATATCCATCATGGGACAGGTACGATACAAGGGCACATTCTCCATCTTATTTTAAACCATCTCACCAATATTATGAAGCTCCGAGAAGATCAACATTTGAACAATCACATGTTAAAGACCGTTTCAATCATAAGGAATCGGTTCAGAGCTCAAGAAAGAAGAAAGAGGTGATCAAGCAAGTATATCGAGTTAAAAAAGATGGTTGCAAGAGTGCCAATTCAGATTTGATCTTAAAGGATAAAGAGCCAATTAAAATGTTGACATTGGCTACAAAAGGCAAAGAAGTGAAGCAATCAATTGATAAAAATCAGAGTGCCAAATCTGAAGAAAAGAGGTTGAGGGTGCACAAGGTCCAAAACGAGTTGCCATTGGTTGAAACAAAATCACAGCCGACGTGCCCACTCGGCTTGTCGTATTGGTAAAAGAAGGAATTACAAAATCTTAGTGCACAAGAGCTGAGAAAGAAGAACATGGCATGGATTCTCAAGAAGACCAATCATAACAAAAATGATTTGCATGCTTCTATTGCAATAAGTACAATAAAAGTGAAGAAAGAGAAGAATGGAAGCAACAAACAATTAAGTCGAAGGTGTGCATCACAACATCAAAATCTTCGGTTAGTACATCATTCATTTTCTTCAACCATGTCATTGATGCCTTTGCCATGGAATTCATCCCTAGGTATGATCAATTACCCTCCATGGATTTATTTTGATCCATGGATGCAACATAATTTTCTATATCATGAGAGGGTATTACCAAATTACTATACATATGGTTAGTTACATTGTTGCTAATACAAAGGGGCCGAAATATTTTATTCCTATTTTATTTGTTTATTTCGGCTATAAATAATTTGGTGGGTGAATTCTACATGGACCTCATGTTAATGGCCGATATTTATCTATCGCCCTAAGAATATGTCAAAGCATGGCCGGTGTAGTATCCTAACACCGTCCTTAGTTCAATTGGAGACCAAAACAAGCCTCATGCCGCTTAAAATATTTTTTTCACAATAATCATAGCCGAATATAAAATTTTATTTGATTTGGAGCTTTTGGTCACCATAGGTGCTATACATATTGAGGCTTTGTGTGATTCGTTATGAGTAGTACAACAAATATTCAAGAGTTATCAATGTTTTGACGAATCACTTACAGTTTATCTTGAGGTATGTCTAGATGCAAAATTTACCTTGGGTTGCTTTAAAATTGTTCATATTTCTTGACATGACAATTCGGAAAAGTTGGCACAGCAAGCATCTGGCTACTATGTTAATCATGGTGTGTTGCATTTCTATCAATAGCCGATGCTTAGTCTCGTCAACATAGGTAAGGCCAAACCGAAGTCCACCGCTTCGGCCACTAATATTTTTTTATGCAGGTAAAAGTGAGGATTGGATAAAGTTTATTGTTGATTATCTGCAAAGTCCTAAGAAAAGGGTGAACAATATGGTTCAGAGGATGGCCTTGAGATACATGTCTATGGAACTTTATCATCGAATTGTTAATGAAGTTGAAAAGGTTTCACCCAAGTTTGCATCAAGGATTCAAACAAATAATGGCCGATATATATTTATCGCCCTAAGCACATGCAAAGTGGACGATGGAGTGTTGACATCGTCCTTAGAACCAACAGGTACAAATTATTTTTCGGCACGCTACCTTTGCCGAAAAATAGGGGGCATGTGTTGACGCTCAAAAATGGCATGGTCGCAAAGAGTAACTTGAGGCTATAATGAGATGATGTCAAATTCATGATTTCATGTCATCATTGGATGACTCTCTTCAAGCTGATGAGAATAAATATATAGATGGTCCAAAACGGAGCTTGGATGCAAAAGTTATGACAATCTTAGAGATGTTCGTATTGGCACCAGATTAGAAAATGGCATGAAACCTAACCAAGATGGCCTCTGATGCAAAAAGTTACAGCTGCAAAGTTCTTTTTCTCGTCGAAACGGATGATTTTGATGTAAAAATCGTCCCCATCTGAGGTCGTATGCAAAAGTTACAGGCAAAATTGTGCGCTGCAGCAGTGTTTGGCCAGATCATCCGGGCCGGGGACCGGATCATCCGGGAAATTGAAGCACCGAAAGCAACAAAAGATTTATGATGAAGCCATATGATCTGCGTCCAGTCCCGGATGATCCGAGTGGAGGCTGGACAATTCGGGTAGAAGTCCGGACGTTCGGACAGCTTTTTCTACTACAGACTTAAGTAAAAGGCCTGAAACGCCATCAAGATGGCCTCGGATTGAAAAGTGTTCAACATGAAAGTTGTGCGTCTCGTTGAGGCGGTTGATTTTGATATAAAAACGTCCTAATCCGAGGTCGTATGTGGATTCTAGAGCTAAAACAGTGAGCTGCTATCAGAAAGTTGGGCTAGGCCGGATCATCCGGGCCTAGAGCCGGACATCCGGGCCGGAGGTCATGAGAAGTCCGAGTTTGGTTAGATTTTGATGATTTGGATGGCAAGGCAAGTCCTTTTCTTGTACGGGAAGTCCATCCGCCTCTTATATAGATAAGAGGTGACGGCCGATTGAACAACAACACACAATCGATCAATTCATCTACCACTTTTTATCTTTTATCTTTTCTCCTCAACCCTAGTTCTTCTTCTTTCTTGTTCTTCTTTCGTTCTTCTTCATTGCAGGGCGGTGAATCTTGAGGCCCTAGGGGCGGTCAGGCCGACCTAGTGCAGCCCATAGCCGCCGCGCGCCCTGACGGGGTCCCTCACGGGCGTGTGGGGTTTCGGGTATACAAAAGCGCCCGTCGGATTGTCTTGCGTACCGCGCTTCCGGTGGGTCTCCTTTGACATGAGCTGTGGTGCATCACCGTCGACGTCGAAGGTACACGGTGACGTGTTCGTGTGTGAACAGTCTTATGATTTCAATTTTTCCAAGTTTAGTAGAAAACCTCATAAAAAAGAATTGCCTAGTAAGGACGAAACTATTGGTCTTGCTTCTATTATGTACCTCCTACTGATCCTTTAGAACAATATCTGCTAGACCATGAAAATGATTTGCATATGCACGAAAGTAATGAAATAGATAATCTTGTTCGAAAAACAACCTCTACTTAAGCACAATTTTCCTATTGAAATTCTAGGAGGTCCTCCTCCACCTAAAGGTGATCCTATGTTTGAATTAACAGTTACCTGACACTTTGAAATATGCTTATCTCGATGAGAAAAAGATTTATCCTATTATTATTAGTGCTAACCTTTCAGAACATGAAGAAGAAAGATTATTGAAAGTTCTAAGGAAGCACCGAGCTGCTATTGGATATACTCTTGATGATCTTAAGGGCATCAAGCCCACTCTATGTCAGCACAAGATTAATATGGAACCAGATGCTAAACCCGTTGTTAATCACCAACATCGGTTAAATCCGAAGATCAAAGAAATGGTAAGAACAGAAATATTAAAACTTCTAGAAGCAGGTATAATCTATCCTATAGCTGATAGTAGATGGGTAAGTCCTATGCATTGTGTCCCTAAGAGAGGAGGTATTACTGTTGTTCCTAATGATAAGAATGAATTATTCCACAAAGAATTGTTACAGGCTATAGAATGGTAATTGACTTTAGAAAATTAATCAAAGCAACTAGAAAATATCATTACCCTCTGCCTTTTATTGATCAAATGCTAGAAAGATTATCTAAGCACACACATTTTTGCTTCCTTGATGGATTTTCTGGTTTTTCACAAATACATGTTTCTCAACCTGATCAAGAAAAGACCACTTTTGCTTATCCTTTTGGAACTTATGCTTATAGACGTATGCCTTTTGGTTTATGCAATACACCTGCTACCTTTCAAAGATGTATGACTGCTATATTCTTTGACTTTTGTGAAAAGATTGTTGAGGTTTTCATGGATGACTTTTCTATTTATGGGAAGTCTTTTGATGATTGTTTAAGCAATCTTAATCGAGTTTTGCAGAGATGTGAGCAAACAAATCTTGTCTTGAATTGGGAGAAGTGCCACTCTATGGTTAATGAAGGTATTGTTTTGGGCCATAAAATTTCTAAAATAGGTATTGAGGTGGACAAAGCTAAGGTTGGTGCAATTGAGAAAATGCCATGTCCTAAAGATATAAAAGGTATTCGTAGTTTTCTTGGTCATGCTGGTTTCTATAGGAGATTTATCAAAGACTTATCTAAAAAATTTAGGCCTCTTACAAATATTTTGCAAAAGGATATTCCTTTTGTTTTTGATGATGATTGTTTAGAAGCCTTCGAAACTCTCAAGAAAGCCTTAATTTCTACACCTATTGTTCAACCACCTGATTGGAACTTGCCTTTTGAAATTATGTGTGATGCTAGTGATTATGCTGTTGGTGATGTTCTAGGACAAAGAGTTGATAAGAAACTGAATGTTATTCACTACGCAAGTAAAACTCTAGACAGTGCACAAAGAAATTATGCTACTACTGAAAAAGAATTTGTAGCAGTGGTGTTTGCTTGTGATAAATTTAGATCCTATATTAGATTCAAGAGTAATTGTTCACACTGATCATGCTATAATAAAGTATCTTATGGAAAATAAAGATGCCAAACCTAGGCTTATTCGATGGGTTCTCTTGCTTCAAGAATTTGATTTGCATATCACTGATAGAAAAGGAGCGGAGAACCCCGTAGCTGATAACCTGTCTAGGTTGGAGAATATTCTTGATGACCCACTACCTATTGATGATAGTTTTCCTGATGAGAAATTAACTGCAATAAATGTTTCTAATAGTAAACCTTGGTATGCTAATTATATTGTTGCTAAATGCATACCCCCGAGATTTACTTACCAACAAAAGCGAGGTCCAAAAAGCATTATTATGCATAAAAACATTATAAATAATAGTAGGTAAACATGATGCAAAATGGACGTATCAACTCCCCCAAGCTTAGACCTCGCTTGTCCTCAAGCGAAAACCGAAATCAAAAAACTTGTCTACATGCTTAGAGAGAGAAAAAGGTGTCAATAAAAACAGAATACAGACATAGAAGCATCATGTAAATTATTATAACAACAACAAACTTTAACATGAACTTTTATCATATAACTTTTATCATAGACTTCTCATGAATAAGTAACAGTTCATCACAACATAGAAGTATAAAGCATAAACTCTATTGGAAACCAACAAAGTATGTTCTAAGTTGAAAGATTATCATTACCCTCTGCCTTTTATTGATCAAGTGCTAGAAAGATTATCTAAGCACACACATTTTTGCTTCCTTGATGGATTTTCTGGTTTTTCACAAATACATGTTTCTCAACCTGATCAAGAAAAGACCACTTTTGCTTGTCCTTTTGGAACTTATGCTTATAGACGTATGCCTTTTGGTTTATGCAATGCACCTGCTACCTTTCAAAGATGTATGGCTGCTATATTCTTTGACTTTTGTGAAAAGATTGTTGAGGTTTTCATGGATGACTTTTCTATTTATGGGAAGTCTTTTGATGATTGTTTAAGCAATCTTGATCGAGTTTTGTAGAGATGTGAGCAAACAAATCTTGTCTTGAATTGGGAGAAGTGCCACTCTATGGTTAATGAAGGAATTGTTTTGGGCCATAAAATTTCTAAAAGAGGTATTGAGGTGGACAAAGCTAAGGTTGGTGCAATTGAGAAAATGCCATGTCCTAAAGATATAAAAGGTATTCGTAGTTTTCTTGGTCATGATGGTTTCTATAGGAGATTTATCAAAGACTTATCTAAAAAAATAGGCCTCTTACAAATCTTTTGCATAAGGATATTCCTTTTGTTTTTGATGATGATTGTTTAGAAGCCTTCGAAACTCTCAAGAAAGCCTTAATTTATACACCTATTGTTCAACCACCTGATTGGAACTTGCCTTTTGAAATTATGTGTGATGCTAGTGATTATGTTGTTGGTGCTGTTCTAGGACAAAGAGTTGATAAGAAACTGAATGTTATTCACTACGCAAGTAAAACTCTAGACAGTGCACAAAGAAATTATGCTACTACTAGAAAAAAATTTGTAGCAGTGGTGTTTGCTCGTGATAAATTTAGATCCTATATTGTAGATTCAAAAGTAATTGTTCACACTGATCATGCTGTAATAAAGTATCCTATGGAAAATAAAGATGCCAAACCTAGGCTTATTCGATGGGTTCTCTTGCTACAAGAATTTGATTTGCATATCAGTGATAGAAAAGGAGCGGAGAACCCCATAGTTGATAACCTGTCTAGGTTGGAGAATGTTCTTGATGACCCACTACCTATTGATGATAGTTTTCCTGATGAGCAATTAGCTGGAATAAATGTTTCTAATAGTAAACCTTGTATGCTGACTATGCTAATTATATTGTTGCTAAATACATACCCTCGAGCTTTACTTACCAACAAAAGGAAAAATTCTTCTATGATTTAAGACATTACTTTTGGGATGACCCACATCTTTATAAAGAAGGAGTAGATGGTATTATTAGACGTTGTGTACCTGAGCATGAACAGGAACAAATCCTACGTAAATGTCACTCCGAAGCTTATGGAGGACATCATGCGGGAGACAGAATTGCTCACGAGGTATTGCAATCTGGGTTTTATTGGCCTACTCTCTTCAAGGATGCTCGTAAGTTCGTCTTATCTTGTGATGAATGTAAAAGAATAGGTAATATCGGTAAGCGTCAAGAAATGCCTATGAATTATTCACTTCCTATTGAACCATTTGATGTTTGGGGATTTGATTACATGGGACCTTTTCCTTCCTCTAATGGGTATACTCATATTTTGGTTGTTGTTGATTATGTTACTAAGTGGGTAGAAGCTATTCCAACTATTAGTGCTGATCACAACACCTCTATTAAAATGCTTAAAGAAGTTATTTTCATAAGGTTTGGAGTCCCAAGATATTTAATGATTGATGGTGGTTCACACTTTATTCATGGTGCTTTCCGTAAAATACTTGCCAAGTATGATGTTAACCATAGAATTGCATCACCTTATCATCCTCAGTCTAGTGGGCAAGTTGAACTTAGCAATAGAGAAATAAAATTAATTTTACAAATGACTGTCAATAGGCCCTAGAAGAATTGGTCTAATAAATTAGATGATGTACTTTGGGCTTATAGAACAACATAAAAGAATTCTATGGCTATGTCTTCTTATAAAATGGTTTATGCAAAAAGCTTGTCATTTGCCTCTTGAGTTAGAACATAAAGCTTATTGGGCGATTAAAGAACTCAACTATGATTTCAAACTTGCTGGTGAGAAGAGGTTATTTGATATTAGCTCATTAGATAAATGGAGAACCCAAGCTTATGAAAATGCCAAATTATTTAAAGAAAAAGTTAAAAGATAGCATGATAAAAGAATCCAAAAGTGTGAGTTCAAAGTTAGAGAATATATTCTTTTGTACAACTCTTGTTTCAGATTCTTTGTAGGAAAACTCCTCTCCAAATGGGAAGGACCCTATGTTATCAAGGAGGTTTATCTATCTGGAGCTGACAAAATAAATAATACCGAAGGTACTAGCCCGAAGGTTGTTAATGGGAAACAAATAAAACATTATATCTCAGGTACACCCATTAATGTTGAAAGCAATATTATCCAAACTATGACACTAGAAGAACACATAAAAGAAACCTTCTGGAACACTCCAAAATCGTGAAAAAAGGAGGTACATGTTACGATAAGTAAACGGACTCCGAAAAATCTGCTAAAATATTTTCTGTCTGTTTTGGAATATAACAAAAATTAGGAAATAAGAAACAACCAGGAAGGCACCCCTGGTGCACCCAGGTGGGCTGTTCCCACCTCAGGTACCTTCCGGACTCCATTTTTCTTCTGTTTGCTTGTTTCCCAAGATAAAAAAATCTTTATATACCCCCCGAACCTATTGACCATCGCATCGCGGAGAAATCTTCTGTTTTCTGATCTTGTTGTTTTCTGTCAGATCTGTTGAGCCAAGCATCATGTCATCTTCTTCCTCCAACAACGTGGAAGAGGATGCTTGGTTGATGAAGATCGAGCTGAAGAGAGAAGAGCCCGTAGAAGCCGTCAAAGGGGACAAGAGCAAGGAGGCTACCGGAGATCAAGTGTCAGTGGTTGAGCAGGCCTAGCCTGCCGAGCAAGAAGAAGAAGAAGATATCCTTAAACCTTACTATGGTAATCTCACCACCACCTCCTCCTTCATCACCAAAATAAAATTGAGTATCGGCTGTGGGCACTCCCCTTGGCTTGCGCCAAGCTTGGGGGAGGTGCCCCAGTATTGTATCACCTCCACTATCTTTTGCATTTATTTACCTTAGTTCGATCCATAGTTATCTTTTGCTTTAGATGAATAGAACTTTAGTCTGATCCTTTCTTTTTGAGAGTTTGCTTAGTGATCTATCTTTGTAATCATACGCGAGATATATAATAAAGTTTAGTTGGAGTTTTGTTTTGTTTACTTTCATGTTCAACAAAAAAGGAAATAAATGAAAAATATCATATGCTAATCTTATGGTAAGTAATGACACCACATAAGGAAAAGTATAAGTAGAAAATTTTATTGGAGATTAACAAACATAGCATTGATCAATGATGCAATTCATGAAAGAACTAATAAGGAAAGAGAAGATTCACATGCAAATACACTATCTTGGAAATCTTTCGTGATTGTGAGCTCCCATCAAAATATTATATGCCAAAAAAATTTACCTTGGACAAGGAAGACAACTTAATAATTTATGTCTGTTCATATTCACATAGAAGTTATATTGTCATAGATCCTTCAACAGGTGGTGCTTGCCCCCCATCTTTTCTAGCCAAAAATTCCGCACCAAGTAGAGATACTACTTGTGCATCCAAAAACCCTTAAACCTAAATCTTATTTTCAAGAGTCCACCATACCTACCTAAGGATTGAGTAAGATCCTTCAAGTAAGTTTTCATTGATGCAATGAGGCAATAAAAATTCCTTCTAGAAGTGTTAGATCATTTAGTGTAAGAGAAAATTGAGTGTTGTACGAACTTGTGATGGCAAAGAATAAAAGCGACAAACTGCATAATAAAGGTTGCTATCATAAGGGGCAATATAATGTGACGTTCTGTTGCACTAAGGGATTGAGCATACAATCAAAAAGCGCATGCCAACCTATGCTTCCCTCTGCGGAGGGTCTATATTTTACTTCTATGTATTTACTTTCATGCAAGAGTCAAAGTTTTTCTCTCTATTCCTTTTTATTTTTCTCTTTTGGCAAGCATCATGTGGTCAGGAAAGATCTAGGAACATATATCTAGTTGGATATGGGTAGCATGAGTTATTATTGTTGAGAACTCCAAATGAGCTAAAACTTCACGAGGAATTTCCAGCTGCACAACTCCAAATGAGCTAAAACTTCACGAGGAATTTTTATGGAATAAATAAGATTATTGGAGCAAATAACTACCAGAGGGGGCCCACCAGGTGGGCACAACCCACTTGGGTGCACCAGGGAGCCCTGGCGCGCCCTGGTGGGTTGTGCCCTCCTCGGCCAACCTCCAGTGCCCATCTTCTGGTATATAAGTCATTATTACCTATAAAAAATGAGGAGAGGACTTTCGGGATGATGCACTCCCGTCTCCAGGCGGAACTTGGGCAGGAGCACTTTTGCCCTCTGGTGGAACGATTCCGCCGGGGGAACTTCTCTTCCGTAAGGGGAAATCATCGTCATCATCATCACAAACAACCCTCTCATCTTGGGGAGGCCAATCTTCATCAACTTCTTCACCAGCACCATCTCCTCTAAAACCCTAGTTCATCTCTTGTGTTCAATCTTCGTACTGGAACCTCAGATTGGTAGCTCTGGGTGACTAATAGTGTTGATTACATCTTGTAGATGATCACTATATGGTTTATTTGGTGGAAGATTATATGTTCAGATCCATTATGCTATTTGATACCCCTCTAATCATGAACATGTTTACATTTGTGAGTACTTACTTTTGTTCTTGAGGTCATGGGAGAAATCATGTTGCAAGTAATCATGTGAACTTGATATGTGTTCGATATTTTGATAATATGAATGTTGTGATTCCCTTAGTGGTGTCATGTGAACGTCGGCTACATGACACTTCACCATATTTGTTCCTATGGGAATGCATTGTGGAGTAGTTATTAGATGATGGGTTGCTAGAGTGACAGAAGCTTAAATCCTAGTTTATGCGCTACTTCATAAGGGACCGATTTGGATCAAAAGTTTAATGTTATGGTTAGATTCTATCTTAATACTTTTCTCATAGTTGCGGATGCTTGCGAGGGGGTTAATCATAATAAGGAGGTTTGTTCAAGTAAGAACAGCACCTAAGCACCGATCCACCCACATATCAAAATTATCAAAGTAGTGAACACAAATCAAGCCAACATGGTGAAATTGACTAGATGAAATTCCCGTGTGCCCTTAAGAACACTTCTGTTATTATAAGAAACAATTTTGGCATGTCCTTCTCCATAATAGGATTGGGCTCTCTTGCTGCATATTATTTGTCGTTACCACTACGTGCTCGTTACAAATTATCTTGCGACCAAATTATCTGTTACTACAATTTCAGCGCTTGCAGACATTACCTTGCTGAAAACCACTTTTCATTTCCTTCTGCTCCTCGTTGGGTTCGACACTCTTACTTATCGAAAGGACTACGATTGATCCCCTATCCTTTTTGTTCATCAAGGATCTTTTCTGGCGCCATTGCCGGGGAGTGAAGCGCTCTTGGTAAGTGGAAATTGGTAAGGAAAAAATTATTACTACGTGCTGAAATTTATTGTCACTTGTTACTATGGAGAACAATCCTTTGAGGGGTTTGTTCGGGGTATCTTCACCTCGATCAGAACCACAATTAGTTGCCCCTCAACCCACTGGACCTACTGAAAATACTGAATATGAAATTCTCTCGGCTATGATAGAACAACTGCTAGCTAATCCTTATGTAGGAGATGGAACCGAATATCCTGATATGCACTTGATATATGTGGATGAAATTTGTGGGTTGTTTAAGCTTGCAGGTTTACCCGGAGATGAAGCTAAGAAGAAGGTTTTCCATTTATCTTTGAATGGAAATGAATTGACAAGGTATAGGCTATGCGATGATATTGGATCTTGGAATTGGAATTGGTTGAAATTGGAATTCACTGTTGTGCGTCGGTCCTAAACAAACGGTTTTTTACCCCTTCCTGCGGCGGCATTTGGAACCGTCGCCAAGTGAGTGTGTGCGATAGGGTGTCCTTCCCACACGACCCAGAAATTGTCGGGGATAGTCTCTCCTAGGACCCAGGCTGGGGCCGTGTGCGATCGAGCGAGGCATCGAAACCCAATCATTTCCGTAGGTATGTACATCCCACACGGTGAATCTCATAAATAATTTCCGTAGGTATGTACATCCCACATGGTGAATCCCAGAAATCATTTCTGTAGGTATGTACATCCCACACGGTAATCCGAAAAAATCATTTCCGTAGGTATGTACATCCCACACGGTGAATCCCAGAAAAACATTTCCGTTCGTATGTATATCACACACAGTCAATCCAAGGAATACGTTTTCGTTCTTATGTACATCCCACACAGTCAATCCAGGGAAAACGCTTCCGTTCGGACATAAATCCCACACAGTTTTATGTGTAGGCTTGTGTGTGAAAGGTGTAACTATCACACACGGTCTTCCTTGGTTAACTGTTTGCTTTTATCAACTATATCACACACGATTTGATGAAGAAAACTGTGTGGCATTGGGCTATCCATCGCAACCGCTTTTACTCCTAGAACCGTTTGCAAAGGTCCATGAGACATTTAGCAGGTTTATTAGTTTACAATTAATAATTCTAGTATTACGCAACTTCACATTTCATATCGAATGGCTGTTTGCCAATTTCTTATCAGGCACATAAATATATTATAACATCACAGTACGGTAGCTACATGAAAACAGCATAGTACAACATATAGCTAGTTCAACTTCATAAGAGCTATATATTCATTTCCCTAATCGAGATCATCCAGGCTCGTCTTATCCACCTCTGCTTTCAGTTCAGTAAGAACCCATTTTGCACGGGCCAACTGGGAAAGTGCCTCCTCCTTCGCCAACACCATCTTAGCAAAGTCTTTAAAAAAATTGAGCTTATTCTCCACCTTCAACTTTTTATCCCGCATCTTGAAATATGCTTCAACGTTGACAAGACTTTCTCTAAGCCTAGCTGTGTTCACTTCCTCGTACATGCTCCAAAGATTCGTTAGGCACATCTTCAAAGACTATGGCCACTCTTGATCAACCCACTCCAAGTAAGAACACTTCCATTCATCCTATAACATTTCAAACTAGATCGGTAACAATTGTAGGGGAAATGGGTTTATAGCAACATAGAAAGTCACAAATGCTTATTTTGAAAAACTGAAGAAACATGTTAATTATGACATATCTTCTCAAAAAGATCAATGTGCAAATGAAATAATTGGTACTGAGATAACAACCAAATTCTGGAACATCAGAAGCTATAATTAACTACAATGACGCTACAAGTTCTTACTCATGTACAATAAATAACAAATTGAACATTTTATGAGGAGGGTAAATATAACTGCAACAACATAGCGATAGTGTTTGGATGACAGCAAATTGATACTAACAGATGTGTACATGCACAAATTTAGTAACATAGAACTAATAGCACTAAGGTCGTCCACTATGTATGCCAAAACTGGTGTAAAGACAACTGTTGCTACATCGGTGCCCGGAACTGGTGAGCCGATGCAGCGGAAAAATTAGGGACCCGGACCCCGAAGCATGTAGTTGCTCTGATGCCAAGTTCCTTCGTGCCATAAAGATTTAGTATTTTACTGCTTGGCTGCTCGGATGTGTGGACCAAAGTTGGCTGCACAAACTGCTGAAGCGGTGCCAAATAATTTTCTAATGGCACCGCTGATGAGATGGCACCAATTTAAGATACTAGGTACAAACTGTGATATTGTCTTAGGATGCGTTTGGTTGAAGGTGTGGTATGAATAGGTTGGGACCGTGACAGTGTCTGAATCTCTACTCCTAAGGGAGCAGTTGGTAGTCTCGCTTCCAGGTTTTTTTTAGTCCCACCTCCCACCACTTTCGTCCAATTTTTTTTCGTAGGTTAACCGTCGTAGATTTTTTTTGTCGCCTCCCCCACTTCACCGGTTTATTTTCACTTCACCCTCTCACACAACGAAAAAAAGTGAACGGATCAGAACTTTCCATACCGACGCAAATTATTTAGTAATGTCTTTATGTAAAAGAATCAATCACAATCAATCTCTAAAGATCAAATCTAAATTAATTAATCTTCATAATGTTTGTTTCCTTCCGAATCATGTCCATAACTTTTCTTCCTTGTTTGGGCAGAAACTATTTGGTAGCAGAGATTAGGAAGCTTCCTATGAGTGTAGTAATAGGAAGTATTCTTTTTCTTGATGATTCGTTTCCATGCATGATGATAGTAAATTAGGCCAACATTCACCACTATTTATCAACGTCATCAATCGTATCCATTCCTACCAGTTTTAAGGGAATCTGCTCGCTATGTCTTTTTTTAGGGGATCCGCTCGCTAAGTCGTCGTCGCACGTTATTTTCACAAGCAATTCCCCTAAAAAAACACAGCGTCCTACCTCGACTTCCCTACCTGGACGCTGCCGCCGCCGCCCACTGATCTCGCTGCCTCCCGGCGATCCCCTCCTCCCTCCCGCAGCTCGAACGACCCACTTTTTTGGCCACAAGCACCGCCTGCCTCTTCGCCCATGCGTCACCCCTCCTCTTCACCATAGCCACGAGCACCATCCGAGGCGGAGCCGCGACGCCTCCACAGATGCGGCGGAGACACCATATCCAGTGGAGACGGCGGTGTAAATCTTCTACTCTGCTCCTTCCCCTGGTTACCGACCTGCTCCACGTCCCCTCTGCTCTGTGTGGATCTGCTCATGTGCAGCAGTAAACTTTATTTAGGTAAAACTATTCTTCTAGGCCTTTTTTTGTTACTTACAAATTGACTTTTTGAGCCAATGCTTACGGCATGAAGTATTACCTAGAGTTCCTTAATCAATCTGCTTGTCCATCGTTTCATTTGTGAAAGAACGAGGATGTCGCCTAGAGGGGGGGGTGAATAGGCGCTTTAAAATAATTACGGTTTAGGCTTGAACAAATGCGGAATAAACCTAGCGGTTAATTTGTCAAGCACAAAACCTACAAAAACTAGGCTCACCTATGTGCACCAACAACTTATGCTAAGCAAGATAAGCAACTATGTGATAGCAAGATATATGACAAAGAACAATATGGCTATCACAAAGTAAAGTGCATAAGTAAAGGGGCTCGGGTAAGATATAACCGAGGCACGCGGAGACGATGATGTATCCCGAAGTTCACACCCTTGCGGATGCTAATCTCCGTTTGGAGCGGTGTGGAGGCACAATGCTCCCCAAGAAGCCACTAGGGCCACCGTAATCTCCTCACGCCCTCGCACAATGCAAGATGCCGTGATTCCACTAAGGGACCCTTGAGGGCGGTCACCGAACTCGTACAAATGGCGACCCTTGGGGGCGGTCACCGAACCCGTACACTTCGGCAACCCTTGGGGGGCGGTCACCGGTACCCGTGAAATTGCTCGGGGCGGTCTCCACAACCTAATTGGAGACCCCGACGCTTGCCCGGAGCTTTACACCACAATGATTGAGCTCCGAACACCACCAACCGTCTAGGGCGCCCAAGCACCCAAGAGGAACAAGCTCAAGGGCACCAAGCACCCAAGAGTAATAAGCTTCTCAACTTGTAACTTCCACGTATCACCGTGGAGAACTCAAACCGATGCACCAAATGCAATGGCAAGGGCACACAGAGTGCCCAAGTCCTTCTCTCTCAAATCCCACCGAAGCAACTAATGCTAGGGAGGAAAATGAGAGGAAGAACAAGAAGGAGAACACCAAGAACTCCAAGATCTAGATCCAAGGGGTTCCCCTCACTTAGAGGAGAAAGTGATTGGTGGAAACGTGGATCTAGATCTCCTCTTTCTTTTCCCTCAAGAAC